>NC_137478.1:0-2500 GCF_918807975.1 Aplidium turbinatum
GCTTAGTAATATGCTTAAATTCGGCGGGTGCTCTCGTCCGACCTCAGGTCGCGTTTCTTTCCTTTTTCCTGGCCGAGCGGCGCCGCTTCGCGCTTTCTCGTCCGTGATCGGCGCCGCGGCAGCGCGCGCTCGGCCTCGCTTTGACGGGACGGCGGCGTTCGGTCGCCGACCCGCACCAGGGCGTCTACTGCTGGGCACGTTCGTTCGGTGAGACCCTGAGGCGGGCGCGGTCAAGGGATTAACCCGAGGCCGCAATTCGCGTTCGGATCGTCGACGCTCAATGTGTTCTGCAATTCACATCAATTCTCGCAGCTGGCTGCGTCCTTCATCGACTCGCGAGCCGAGTGATCCACCGCCAGGAGCGATAGCTCTGCTTTCTTTTTCCGAAGTCGCTCGTCTCGTAGCTATGGCGTCGCCGGTCGAGCGGTCGGCCTCCGACGCTTCCAGCCCCGTTCCGGGGCACTCGAGCCGCGCTTTCGTCGCTCCGGTGCTCGCCGGGCCTGCGCCGTCTCCAGGACGGGCCGACCGAGGCTCAAAACGTTCCTTCGAAGAGGTTCAGGTAATGATCCTTCCGCAGGTTCACCTACGGAAACCTTGTTACGACTTTTACTTCCTCTAAGCGATCAAGTTCGATCGTCTTCTCGACGAGCCGCCGACCCGCGAAGGCCGGCGCCAAGCCGATGCGAGGACCTCACTAAAACGCTCGATCGGTAGTAGCGACGGGCGGTGTGTACAAAGGGCAGGGACGTAATCGACGCGAGCTGATGACTCGCGCCTACTGGGAATTCCTCGTTCGAGGGAAACAATTGCAATTCCCTATCCCGAGCACGGTCGGGGTTGCCGGATTTCCCGGCCCTTTCGAGCCGGGATCTCGAGCGAAGAGGCTCCGGCTGATCCGACCAGTGTAGCGCGCGTGCGGCCCCGAACATCTAAGGGCATCACAGACCTGTTATTGCTCAATCTCGTGCGGCTGAACGCCGCCTGTCCCTCTAAGAACGCCGGCGGACGCTCCTTCGTGGCGGCGCCCCGTGAAGGGCGTCGCCGGTCAGCGAGCGGCCGGGTATTTAGCAGGTCAGAGTCTCGTTCGTTATCGGAATTAACCAGACAAATCGATCCACCAACTAAGAACGGCCATGCACCACCACCCACGGAATCGAGAAAGAGCTCTCGATCTGTCAATCCTCGCCGTGTCCGGGCCGGGTGAGTTTCCCCGTGTTGAGTCAAATTAAGCCGCAGGCTCCACTCCTGGTGGTGCCCTTCCGTCAATTCCTTTAAGTTTCAGCTTTGCGACCATACTTCCCCCGGAACCCAGAAGCTCTGGTTTCCCTCGACCGGTCCGCCGCCGCCTCGACTCGAAGCTGCAGGCAGGCGGCGGCCCGGGGCCGGCATCGTTTACGGTCGGAACTAGGACGGTATCTGATCGTCTTCGAACCTCCGACTTTCGCTCTTGATTAAGGAAAACGTCCTCGGCAGACGCCTTCGCCTCGGTCCGTCTCGCGCCGATCCAAGAATTTCACCTCTAACGGCGCGGTACGAATGCCCCCGTCCGTCCCTCTCGATCATTGCCTCTCGTCTCGTCGTTTGCCGGCGGTCGAGGGAGGGGCCCTCTTCCGCTATTCCGTGCGTCGTTATCCGGGCCGCGTGCGGGCCTGCTTTGAACACTCTAATTTTTTCAAAGTAAAACCGGCGCCGGGCGCGCGCGCCGTCCGGTCAAGGAAAGCGCGGCCCGGCGGCCGAAAGCGCGGCGGCCGGCCGTGCGCGACCGCGAGGTCGGACGGCCGGGCGACGCCGGCGCCAATTCCAACTACGAGCTTTTTAACCGCAACAACTTAAGCGTACACTTTTGGAGCTGGAATTACCGCGGCTGCTGGCACCAGACTTGCCCTCCAATCGATACTCGCGCGCCCGGGCGCCGCCGGCGAGCGGACGCGCCGAACGTCCGCACTGCTTTGCGATGTGCTCATTCCGATTGCGGGCGCTCGTTCAGAGTCCCGCATCGTTATTTTTCGTCACTACCTCCCCGCGTCGGGAATGGGTAATTTGCGCGCCTGCTGCCTTCCTTGGAAGTGGTAGCCGTTTCTCGGGCTCCCTCTCCGGAACCGAACCCTGATTCCCCGTCACCCGTCACCACCGCGCGTAGGGCCGAGACCGTACCGACTCGAGTTGATAGGGCAGACACGCGAATGATCCGTCGCCTTCGACTTGGAAGCGCGCGATCCGCTCAGTTATCCAGAGTCACCACGGGGACCGCCGCGCGCGCGCCGCGAACGACGACGCGACCGGGCCGGCGAGGTCTGATAAATGCGCGCCTTCGCCAGCGTTGCCGCCGGCGTCGGCGCCTTTAGCATGTATTAGCTCTAGAATTGCCACAGTTATCCACGTGCGACGTGCGTCTACGATCAAATGAACCGTAACTGATTTAATGAGCCGTTCGCAGTTTCGCCGTACGAGAGCTCGCACTTAGACTTGCATGGCTTAACCTTTGAGACAAGCATACGAC